>NW_027458680.1:0-31280 GCF_050624435.1 Tenrec ecaudatus
GAGCCCTAGCCTTAGCCCAGGGGGAGCCAGAGCCTAAGGCCTAGGGGTGCCCTAGCCTGAAGGCTAGGGGAGCCCTAGCCTTAGCCCAGGGGAGCCAGAGCAGGAGCAGAGCCTAAGGCTAGGCCACTTAGCCCAGGGCCAGGGAGTAGACCAGGGAGCCTAAGGCCTAGGGGTGCCCTAGCCTGAAGGCTAGGGAGCCTAGCCTTAGCCCAGGGAGCCAGAGCCTAAGGCCTAGGGGTGCCCCAGCCTGAAGGCTAGGGGAGCCCTAGCCTTAGCCCAGGGGAGCCAGGCCTAGGGGTGCCCTAGCCTGAAGGCTAGGGGAGCCCTAGCCTTAGCCCAGGGACCAGAGCCTAAGGCCTAGGGGTGCCCTAGCCTGAAGGCTAGGGGAGCCCTAGCCTTAGCCCAGGGGAGCCAGAGCCTAAGGCCTAGGGGTGCCCTAGCCTGAAGGCTAGGGGAGCCCTAGCCTTAGCCCAGGGGAGCCTAAGGCCGAGGGGTGCCCTAGCCTGAAGGCTAGGGGCGCCCTAGCCTTAGCCCAGGGGAGCCTAAGGCCGAGGGGTGCCCTAGCCTGAAGGCTAGGGGCGCCCTAGCCTTAGCCCAGGGGAGCCTAAGGCCGAGGGGTGCCCTAGCCTGAAGGCTAGGGGCGCCCTAGCCTTAGCCCAGGGGAGCCTAAGGCCGAGGGGTGCCCTAGCCTGAAGGCTAGGGGCGCCCTAGCCTTAGCCCAGGGGAGCCTAAGGCCGAGGGGTGCCCTAGCCTGAAGGCTAGGGGCGCCCTAGCCTTAGCCCAGGGGAGCCTAAGGCCGAGGGGTGCCCTAGCCTGAAGGCTAGGGGCGCCCTAGCCTTAGCCCAGGGGAGCCTAAGGCCGAGGGGTGCCCTAGCCTGAAGGCTAGGGGCGCCCTAGCCTTAGCCCAGGGGAGCCTAAGGCCGAGGGGTGCCCTAGCCTGAAGGCTAGGGGCGCCCTAGCCTTAGCCCAGGGGAGCCTAAGGCCGAGGGGTGCCCTAGCCTGAAGGCTAGGGGCGCCCTAGCCTTAGCCCAGGGGAGCCTAAGGCCGAGGGGTGCCCTAGCCTGAAGGCTAGGGGCGCCCTAGCCTTAGCCCAGGGGAGCCTAAGGCCGAGGGGTGCCCTAGCCTGAAGGCTAGGGGCGCCCTAGCCTTAGCCCAGGGGAGCCTAAGGCCGAGGGGTGCCCTAGCCTGAAGGCTAGGGGCGCCCTAGCCTTAGCCCAGGGGAGCCTAAGGCCGAGGGGTGCCCTAGCCTGAAGGCTAGGGGCGCCCTAGCCTTAGCCCAGGGGAGCCTAAGGCCGAGGGGTGCCCTAGCCTGAAGGCTAGGGGCGCCCTAGCCTTAGCCCAGGGGAGCCTAAGGCCGAGGGGTGCCCTAGCCTGAAGGCTAGGGGCGCCCTAGCCTTAGCCCAGGGGAGCCTAAGGCCGAGGGGTGCCCGAGCCTGAAGGCTAGGGGCGCCCTAGCCTTAGCCCAGGGGAGCCTAAGGCCGAGGGGTGCCCTAGCCTGAAGGCTAGGGGCGCCCTAGCCTTAGCCCAGGGAGCCGGAGCCTAAGGCCGAGGGGTGCCCGAGCCTGAAGGCTAGGGGCGCCCTAGCCTTAGCCCAGGGAGCCTAAGGCCGAGGGGTGCCCGAGCCTGAAGGCTAGGGGCGCCCTAGCCTTAGCCCAGGGGAGCCGGAGCCTAAGGCCGAGGGGTGCCCGAGCCTGAAGGCTAGGGGCGCCCTAGCCTTAGCCCAGGGGAGCCGGAGCCTAAGGCCGAGGGGTGCCCGAGCCTGAAGGCTAGGGGCGCCCTAGCCTTAGCCCAGGGGACCGGAGCCTAAGGCCGAGGGGTGCCCGAGCCTGAAGGCTAGGGGCGCCCTAGCCTTAGCCCAGGGGAGCCGGAGCCTAAGGCCGAGGGGTGCCCGAGCCTGAAGGCTAGGGGCGCCCTAGCCTTAGCCCAGGGGAGCCGGAGCCTAAGGCCGAGGGGTGCCCGAGCCTGAAGGCTAGGGTCGCCCTAGCCTTAGCCCAGGGGAGCCGGAGCCTAAGGCCGAGGGGTGCCCGAGCCTGAAGGCTAGGGGCGCCCTAGCCTTAGCCCAGGGGAGCCGGAGCCTAAGGCCGAGGGGTGCCCGAGCCTGAAGGCTAGGGGCGCCCTAGCCTTAGCCCAGGGGAGCCGGAGCCTAAGGCCGAGGGGTGCCCGAGCCTGAAGGCTAGGGGCGCCCTAGCCTTAGCCCAGGGGAGCCGGAGCCTAAGGCCGAGGGGTGCCCGAGCCTGAAGGCTAGGGGCGCCCTAGCCTTAGCCCAGGGGAGCCGGAGCCTAAGGCCGAGGGTGCCCGAGCCTGAAGGCTAGGGGCGCCCTAGCCTTAGCCCAGGGGAGCCGGAGCCTAAGGCCGAGGGGTGCCCGAGCCTGAAGGCTAGGGGCGCCCTAGCCTTAGCCCAGGGGAGCCGGAGCCTAAGGCCGAGGGGTGCCCGAGCCTGAAGGCTAGGGGCGCCCTAGCCTTAGCCCAGGGGAGCCGGAGCCTAAGGCCGAGGGGTGCCCGAGCCTGAAGGCTAGGGGCGCCCTAGCCTTAGCCCAGGGGAGCCGGAGCCTAAGGCCGAGGGGTGCCCGAGCCTGAAGGCTAGGGGCGCCCTAGCCTTAGCCCAGGGGAGCCGGAGCCTAAGGCCGAGGGGTGCCCGAGCCTGAAGGCTAGGGGCGCCCTAGCCTTAGCCCAGGGGAGCCGGAGCCTAAGGCCGAGGGGTGCCCGAGCCTGAAGGCTAGGGGCGCCCTAGCCTTAGCCCAGGGGAGCCGGAGCCTAAGGCCGAGGGGTGCCCGAGCCTGAAGGCTAGGGGCGCCAGCCTTAGCCCAGGGGAGCCGGAGCCTAAGGCCGAGGGGTGCCCGAGCCTGAAGGCTAGGGGCGCCCTAGCCTTAGCCCAGGGGAGCCGGAGCCTAAGGCCGAGGGGTGCCCGAGCCTGAAGGCTAGGGGCGCCCTAGCCTTAGCCCAGGGGAGCCGGAGCCTAAGGCCGAGGGGTGCCCGAGCCTGAAGGCTAGGGGCGCCCTAGCCTTAGCCCAGGGGAGCCGGAGCCTAAGGCCGAGGGGTGCCCGAGCCTGAAGGCTAGGGGCGCCCTAGCCTTAGCCCAGGGGAGCCGGAGCCTAAGGCCGAGGGGTGCCCGAGCCTGAAGGCTAGGGGCGCCCTAGCCTTAGCCCAGGGGAGCCGGAGCCTAAGGCCGAGGGGTGCCCGAGCCTGAAGGCTAGGGGCGCCCTAGCCTTAGCCCAGGGGAGCCGGAGCCTAAGGCCGAGGGGTGCCCGAGCCTGAAGGCTAGGGGCGCCCTAGCCTTAGCCCAGGGGAGCCGGAGCCTAAGGCCGAGGGGTGCCCGAGCCTGAAGGCTAGGGGCGCCCTAGCCTTAGCCCAGGGGAGCCGGAGCCTAAGGCCGAGGGGTGCCCGAGCCTGAAGGCTAGGGGCGCCCTAGCCTTAGCCCAGGGGAGCCGGAGCCTAAGGCCGAGGGGTGCCCGAGCCTGAAGGCTAGGGGCGCCCTAGCCTTAGCCCAGGGGAGCCGGAGCCTAAGGCCGAGGGGTGCCCGAGCCTGAAGGCTAGGGGCGCCCTAGCCTTAGCCCAGGGGAGCCGGAGCCTAAGGCCGAGGGGTGCCCGAGCCTGAAGGCTAGGGGCGCCCTAGCCTTAGCCCAGGGGAGCCGGAGCCTAAGGCCGAGGGGTGCCCGAGCCTGAAGGCTAGGGGCGCCCTAGCCTTAGCCCAGGGGAGCCGGAGCCTAAGGCCGAGGGGTGCCCGAGCCTGAAGGCTAGGGGCGCCCTAGCCTTAGCCCAGGGGAGCCGGAGCCTAAGGCCGAGGGGTGCCCGAGCCTGAAGGCTAGGGGAGCCCTAGCCTTAGCCCAGGGGAGCCGGAGCCTAAGGCCGAGGGGTGCCCGAGCCTGAAGGCTAGGGGAGCCCTAGCCGTAGCCCAGGGGAGCCGGAGCCTAAGGCCGAGGGGTGCCCGAGCCTGAAGGCTAGGGGAGCCCTAGCCGTAGCCCAGGGGAGCCGGAGCCTAAGGCCGAGGGGTGCCCGAGCCTGAAGGCTAGGGGAGCCCTAGCCTTAGCCCAGGGGAGCCGGAGCCTAAGGCCGAGGGGTGCCCGAGCCTGAAGGCTAGGGGAGCCCTAGCCTTAGCCCAGGGGAGCCGGAGCCTAAGGCCGAGGGGTGCCCGAGCCTGAAGGCTAGGGGAGCCCTAGCCTTAGCCCAGGGGAGCCGGAGCCTAAGGCCGAGGGGTGCCCGAGCCTGAAGGCTAGGGGAGCCCTAGCCTTAGCCCAGGGGAGCCGGAGCCTAAGGCCGAGGGTGCCCGAGCCTGAAGGCTAGGGGAGCCCTAGCCTTAGCCCAGGGGAGCCGGAGCCTAAGGCCGAGGGGTGCCCGAGCCTGAAGGCTAGGGGAGCCCTAGCCTTAGCCCAGGGGAGCCGGAGCCTAAGGCCGAGGGGTGCCCGAGCCTGAAGGCTAGGGGAGCCCTAGCCTTAGCCCAGGGGAGCCGGAGCCTAAGGCCGAGGGGTGCCCGAGCCTGAAGGCTAGGGGAGCCCTAGCCTTAGCCCAGGGGAGCCGGAGCCTAAGGCCGAGGGGTGCCCGAGCCTGAAGGCTAGGGGAGCCCTAGCCTTAGCCCAGGGGAGCCGGAGCCTAAGGCCGAGGGGTGCCCGAGCCTGAAGGCTAGGGGAGCCCTAGCCTTAGCCCAGGGGAGCCGGAGCCTAAGGCCGAGGGGTGCCCGAGCCTGAAGGCTAGGGGAGCCCTAGCCTTAGCCCAGGGGAGCCGGAGCCTAAGGCCGAGGGGTGCCCGAGCCTGAAGGCTAGGGGAGCCCTAGCCTTAGCCCAGGGGAGCCGGAGCCTAAGGCCGAGGGGTGCCCGAGCCTGAAGGCTAGGGGAGCCCTAGCCTTAGCCCAGGGGAGCCGGAGCCTAAGGCCGAGGGGTGCCCGAGCCTGAAGGCTAGGGGAGCCCTAGCCTTAGCCCAGGGGAGCCGGAGCCTAAGGCCGAGGGGTGCCCGAGCCTGAAGGCTAGGGGAGCCCTAGCCTTAGCCCAGGGGAGCCGGAGCCTAAGGCCGAGGGGTGCCCGAGCCTGAAGGCTAGGGGAGCCCTAGCCTTAGCCCAGGGGAGCCGGAGCCTAAGGCCGAGGGGTGCCCGAGCCTGAAGGCTAGGGGAGCCCTAGCCTTAGCCCAGGGGAGCCGGAGCCTAAGGCCGAGGGGTGCCCGAGCCTGAAGGCTAGGGGAGCCCTAGCCTTAGCCCAGGGGAGCCGGAGCCTAAGGCCGAGGGGTGCCCGAGCCTGAAGGCTAGGGGAGCCCTAGCCTTAGCCCAGGGGAGCCGGAGCCTAAGGCCGAGGGGTGCCCGAGCCTGAAGGCTAGGGGAGCCCTAGCCTTAGCCCAGGGGAGCCGGAGCCTAAGGCCGAGGGGTGCCCGAGCCTGAAGGCTAGGGGAGCCCTAGCCTTAGCCCAGGGGAGCCGGAGCCTAAGGCCGAGGGGTGCCCGAGCCTGAAGGCTAGGGGAGCCCTAGCCTTAGCCCAGGGGAGCCGGAGCCTAAGGCCGAGGGGTGCCCGAGCCTGAAGGCTAGGGGAGCCCTAGCCTTAGCCCAGGGGAGCCGGAGCCTAAGGCCGAGGGGTGCCCGAGCCTGAAGGCTAGGGGAGCCCTAGCCTTAGCCCAGGGGAGCCGGAGCCTAAGGCCGAGGGGTGCCCGAGCCTGAAGGCTAGGGGAGCCCTAGCCTTAGCCCAGGGGAGCCGGAGCCTAAGGCCGAGGGGTGCCCGAGCCTGAAGGCTAGGGGAGCCCTAGCCTTAGCCCAGGGGAGCCGGAGCCTAAGGCCGAGGGGTGCCCGAGCCTGAAGGCTAGGGGAGCCCTAGCCTTAGCCCAGGGGAGCCGGAGCCTAAGGCCGAGGGGTGCCCGAGCCTGAAGGCTAGGGGAGCCCTAGCCTTAGCCCAGGGGAGCCGGAGCCTAAGGCCGAGGGGTGCCCGAGCCTGAAGGCTAGGGGAGCCCTAGCCTTAGCCCAGGGGAGCCGGAGCCTAAGGCCGAGGGGTGCCCGAGCCTGAAGGCTAGGGGAGCCCTAGCCTTAGCCCAGGGGAGCCGGAGCCTAAGGCCGAGGGGTGCCCGAGCCTGAAGGCTAGGGGAGCCCTAGCCTTAGCCCAGGGGAGCCGGAGCCTAAGGCCGAGGGGTGCCCGAGCCTGAAGGCTAGGGGAGCCCTAGCCTTAGCCCAGGGGAGCCGGAGCCTAAGGCCGAGGGGTGCCCGAGCCTGAAGGCTAGGGGAGCCCTAGCCTTAGCCCAGGGGAGCCGGAGCCTAAGGCCGAGGGGTGCCCGAGCCTGAAGGCTAGGGGAGCCCTAGCCTTAGCCCAGGGGAGCCGGAGCCTAAGGCCGAGGGGTGCCCGAGCCTGAAGGCTAGGGGAGCCCTAGCCTTAGCCCAGGGGAGCCGGAGCCTAAGGCCGAGGGGTGCCCGAGCCTGAAGGCTAGGGGAGCCCTAGCCTTAGCCCAGGGGAGCCGGAGCCTAAGGCCGAGGGGTGCCCGAGCCTGAAGGCTAGGGGAGCCCTAGCCTTAGCCCAGGGGAGCCGGAGCCTAAGGCCGAGGGGTGCCCGAGCCTGAAGGCTAGGGGAGCCCTAGCCTTAGCCCAGGGGAGCCGGAGCCTAAGGCCGAGGGGTGCCCGAGCCTGAAGGCTAGGGGAGCCCTAGCCTTAGCCCAGGGGAGCCGGAGCCTAAGGCCGAGGGGTGCCCGAGCCTGAAGGCTAGGGGAGCCCTAGCCTTAGCCCAGGGGAGCCGGAGCCTAAGGCCGAGGGGTGCCCGAGCCTGAAGGCTAGGGGAGCCCTAGCCTTAGCCCAGGGGAGCCGGAGCCTAAGGCCGAGGGGTGCCCGAGCCTGAAGGCTAGGGGAGCCCTAGCCTTAGCCCAGGGGAGCCGGAGCCTAAGGCCGAGGGGTGCCCGAGCCTGAAGGCTAGGGGAGCCCTAGCCTTAGCCCAGGGGAGCCGGAGCCTAAGGCCGAGGGGTGCCCGAGCCTGAAGGCTAGGGGAGCCCTAGCCTTAGCCCAGGGGAGCCGGAGCCTAAGGCCGAGGGGTGCCCGAGCCTGAAGGCTAGGGGAGCCCTAGCCTTAGCCCAGGGGAGCCGGAGCCTAAGGCCGAGGGGTGCCCGAGCCTGAAGGCTAGGGGAGCCCTAGCCTTAGCCCAGGGGAGCCGGAGCCTAAGGCCGAGGGGTGCCCGAGCCTGAAGGCTAGGGGAGCCCTAGCCTTAGCCCAGGGGAGCCGGAGCCTAAGGCCGAGGGGTGCCCGAGCCTGAAGGCTAGGGGAGCCCTAGCCTTAGCCCAGGGGAGCCGGAGCCTAAGGCCGAGGGGTGCCCGAGCCTGAAGGCTAGGGGAGCCCTAGCCTTAGCCCAGGGGAGCCGGAGCCTAAGGCCGAGGGGTGCCCGAGCCTGAAGGCTAGGGGAGCCCTAGCCTTAGCCCAGGGGAGCCGGAGCCTAAGGCCGAGGGGTGCCCGAGCCTGAAGGCTAGGGGAGCCCTAGCCTTAGCCCAGGGGAGCCGGAGCCTAAGGCCGAGGGGTGCCCGAGCCTGAAGGCTAGGGGAGCCCTAGCCTTAGCCCAGGGGAGCCGGAGCCTAAGGCCGAGGGGTGCCCGAGCCTGAAGGCTAGGGGAGCCCTAGCCTTAGCCCAGGGGAGCCGGAGCCTAAGGCCGAGGGGTGCCCGAGCCTGAAGGCTAGGGGAGCCCTAGCCTTAGCCCAGGGGAGCCGGAGCCTAAGGCCGAGGGGTGCCCGAGCCTGAAGGCTAGGGGAGCCCTAGCCTTAGCCCAGGGGAGCCGGAGCCTAAGGCCGAGGGGTGCCCGAGCCTGAAGGCTAGGGGAGCCCTAGCCTTAGCCCAGGGGAGCCGGAGCCTAAGGCCGAGGGGTGCCCGAGCCTGAAGGCTAGGGGAGCCCTAGCCTTAGCCCAGGGGAGCCGGAGCCTAAGGCCGAGGGGTGCCCGAGCCTGAAGGCTAGGGGAGCCCTAGCCTTAGCCCAGGGGAGCCGGAGCCTAAGGCCGAGGGGTGCCCGAGCCTGAAGGCTAGGGGAGCCCTAGCCTTAGCCCAGGGGAGCCGGAGCCTAAGGCCGAGGGGTGCCCGAGCCTGAAGGCTAGGGGAGCCCTAGCCTTAGCCCAGGGGAGCCGGAGCCTAAGGCCGAGGGGTGCCCGAGCCTGAAGGCTAGGGGAGCCCTAGCCTTAGCCCAGGGGAGCCGGAGCCTAAGGCCGAGGGGTGCCCGAGCCTGAAGGCTAGGGGAGCCCTAGCCTTAGCCCAGGGGAGCCGGAGCCTAAGGCCGAGGGGTGCCCGAGCCTGAAGGCTAGGGGAGCCCTAGCCTTAGCCCAGGGGAGCCGGAGCCTAAGGCCGAGGGGTGCCCGAGCCTGAAGGCTAGGGGAGCCCTAGCCTTAGCCCAGGGGAGCCGGAGCCTAAGGCCGAGGGGTGCCCGAGCCTGAAGGCTAGGGGAGCCCTAGCCTTAGCCCAGGGGAGCCGGAGCCTAAGGCCGAGGGGTGCCCGAGCCTGAAGGCTAGGGGAGCCCTAGCCTTAGCCCAGGGGAGCCGGAGCCTAAGGCCGAGGGGTGCCCGAGCCTGAAGGCTAGGGGAGCCCTAGCCTTAGCCCAGGGGAGCCGGAGCCTAAGGCCGAGGGGTGCCCGAGCCTGAAGGCTAGGGGAGCCCTAGCCTTAGCCCAGGGGAGCCGGAGCCTAAGGCCGAGGGGTGCCCGAGCCTGAAGGCTAGGGGAGCCCTAGCCTTAGCCCAGGGGAGCCGGAGCCTAAGGCCGAGGGGTGCCCGAGCCTGAAGGCTAGGGGAGCCCTAGCCTTAGCCCAGGGGAGCCGGAGCCTAAGGCCGAGGGGTGCCCGAGCCTGAAGGCTAGGGGAGCCCTAGCCTTAGCCCAGGGGAGCCGGAGCCTAAGGCCGAGGGGTGCCCGAGCCTGAAGGCTAGGGGAGCCCTAGCCTTAGCCCAGGGGAGCCGGAGCCTAAGGCCGAGGGGTGCCCGAGCCTGAAGGCTAGGGGAGCCCTAGCCTTAGCCCAGGGGAGCCGGAGCCTAAGGCCGAGGGGTGCCCGAGCCTGAAGGCTAGGGGAGCCCTAGCCTTAGCCCAGGGGAGCCGGAGCCTAAGGCCGAGGGGTGCCCGAGCCTGAAGGCTAGGGGAGCCCTAGCCTTAGCCCAGGGGAGCCGGAGCCTAAGGCCGAGGGGTGCCCGAGCCTGAAGGCTAGGGGAGCCCTAGCCTTAGCCCAGGGGAGCCGGAGCCTAAGGCCGAGGGGTGCCCGAGCCAGAAGGCTAGGGGAGCCCTAGCCTTAGCCCAGGGGAGCCGGAGCCTAAGGCCGAGGGGTGCCCGAGCCAGAAGGCTAGGGGAGCCCTAGCCTTAGCCCAGGGGAGCCTAAGGCCGAGGGGTGCCCGAGCCTGAAGGCTAGGGGAGCCCTAGCCTTAGCCCAGGGGAGCCTAAGGCCGAGGGGTGCCCGAACCTGAAGGCTAGGGGAGCCCTAGCCTTAGCCCAGGGGAGCCTAAGGCCGAGGGGTGCCAGAGCCTGAAGGCTAGGGGAGCCCTAGCCTTAGCCCAGGGGAGCCAGAGCCTAAGGCCGAGGGGTGCCCGAGCCTGAAGGCTAGGGGAGCCCTAGCCTTAGGCCAGGGGAGCCAGAGCCTAAGGCCGAGGGGTGCCCGAGCCTGAAGGCTAGGGGAGCCCTAGCCTTAGGCCAGGGGAGCCAGAGCCTAAGGCCGAGGGGTGCCCGAGCCTGAAGGCTAGGGGAGCCCTAGCCTTAGGCCAGGGGAGCCAGAGCCTAAGGCCGAGGGGTGCCCGAGCCTGAAGGCTAGGGGAGCCCTAGCCTTAGGCCAGGGGAGCCAGAGCCTAAGGCCGAGGGGTGCCCGAGCCTGAAGGCTAGGGGAGCCCTAGCCTTAGGCCAGGGGAGCCAGAGCCTAAGGCCGAGGGGTGCCCGAGCCTGAAGGCTAGGGGAGCCCTAGCCTTAGGCCAGGGGAGCCAGAGCCTAAGGCCGAGGGGTGCCCGAGCCTGAAGGCTAGGGGAGCCCTAGCCTTAGGCCAGGGGAGCCAGAGCCTAAGGCCGAGGGGTGCCCGAGCCTGAAGGCTAGGGGAGCCCTAGCCTTAGGCCAGGGGAGCCAGAGCCTAAGGCCGAGGGGTGCCCGAGCCTGAAGGCTAGGGGAGCCCTAGCCTTAGGCCAGGGGAGCCGGAGCCTAAGGCCGAGGGGTGCCCGAGCCTGAAGGCTAGGGGAGCCCTAGCCTTAGGCCAGGGGAGCCGGAGCCTAAGGCCGAGGGGTGCCCGAGCCTGAAGGCTAGGGGAGCCCTAGCCTTAGGCCAGGGGAGCCGGAGCCTAAGGCCGAGGGGTGCCCGAGCCTGAAGGCTAGGGGAGCCCTAGCCTTAGGCCAGGGGAGCCGGAGCCTAAGGCCGAGGGGTGCCCGAGCCTGAAGGCTAGGGGAGCCCTAGCCTTAGGCCAGGGGAGCCGGAGCCTAAGGCCGAGGGGTGCCCGAGCCTGAAGGCTAGGGGAGCCCTAGCCTTAGGCCAGGGGAGCCGGAGCCTAAGGCCGAGGGGTGCCCGAGCCTGAAGGCTAGGGGAGCCCTAGCCTTAGGCCAGGGGAGCCGGAGCCTAAGGCCGAGGGGTGCCCGAGCCTGAAGGCTAGGGGAGCCCTAGCCTTAGGCCAGGGGAGCCGGAGCCTAAGGCCGAGGGGTGCCCGAGCCTGAAGGCTAGGGGAGCCCTAGCCTTAGGCCAGGGGAGCCGGAGCCTAAGGCCGAGGGGTGCCCGAGCCTGAAGGCTAGGGGAGCCCTAGCCTTAGGCCAGGGGAGCCGGAGCCTAAGGCCGAGGGGTGCCCGAGCCTGAAGGCTAGGGGAGCCCTAGCCTTAGGCCAGGGGAGCCGGAGCCTAAGGCCGAGGGGTGCCCGAGCCTGAAGGCTAGGGGAGCCCTAGCCTTAGGCCAGGGGAGCCGGAGCCTAAGGCCGAGGGGTGCCCGAGCCTGAAGGCTAGGGGAGCCCTAGCCTTAGGCCAGGGGAGCCGGAGCCTAAGGCCGAGGGGTGCCCGAGCCTGAAGGCTAGGGGAGCCCTAGCCTTAGCCCAGGGGAGCCGGAGCCTAAGGCCGAGGGGTGCCCGAGCCTGAAGGCTAGGGGAGCCCTAGCCTTAGCCCAGGGGAGCCGGAGCCTAAGGCCGAGGGGTGCCCGAGCCTGAAGGCTAGGGGAGCCCTAGCCTTAGCCCAGGGGAGCCGGAGCCTAAGGCCGAGGGGTGCCCGAGCCTGAAGGCTAGGGGAGCCCTAGCCTTAGCCCAGGGGAGCCGGAGCCTAAGGCCGAGGGGTGCCCGAGCCTGAAGGCTAGGGGAGCCCTAGCCTTAGCCCAGGGGAGCCGGAGCCTAAGGCCGAGGGGTGCCCGAGCCTGAAGGCTAGGGGAGCCCTAGCCTTAGCCCAGGGGAGCCGGAGCCTAAGGCCGAGGGGTGCCCGAGCCTGAAGGCTAGGGGAGCCCTAGCCTTAGCCCAGGGGAGCCGGAGCCTAAGGCCGAGGGGTGCCCGAGCCTGAAGGCTAGGGGAGCCCTAGCCTTAGCCCAGGGGAGCCGGAGCCTAAGGCCGAGGGGTGCCCGAGCCAGAAGGCTAGGGGAGCCCTAGCCTTAGCCCAGGGGAGCCGGAGCCTAAGGCCGAGGGGTGCCCGAGCCAGAAGGCTAGGGGAGCCCTAGCCTTAGCCCAGGGGCCGGAGCCTAAGGCCGAGGGGTGCCCGAGCCTGAAGGCTAGGGGAGCCCTAGCCTTAGCCCAGGGGAGCCTAAGGCCGAGGGGTGCCCGAGCCTGAAGGCTAGGGGAGCCCTAGCCTTAGCCCAGGGGAGCCTAAGGCCGAGGGGTGCCCGAGCCTGAAGGCTAGGGGAGCCCTAGCCTTAGGCCAGGGGAGCCAGAGCCTAAGGCCGAGGGGTGCCCGAGCCTGAAGGCTAGGGGAGCCCTAGCCTTAGGCCAGGGGAGCCAGAGCCTAAGGCCGAGGGGTGCCCGAGCCTGAAGGCTAGGGGAGCCCTAGCCTTAGGCCAGGGGAGCCAGAGCCTAAGGCCGAGGGGTGCCCGAGCCTGAAGGCTAGGGGAGCCCTAGCCTTAGGCCAGGGGAGCCAGAGCCTAAGGCCGAGGGGTGCCCGAGCCTGAAGGCTAGGGGAGCCCTAGCCTTAGGCCAGGGGAGCCAGAGCCTAAGGCCGAGGGGTGCCCGAGCCTGAAGGCTAGGGGAGCCCTAGCCTTAGGCCAGGGGAGCCAGAGCCTAAGGCCGAGGGGTGCCCGAGCCTGAAGGCTAGGGGAGCCCTAGCCTTAGGCCAGGGGAGCCAGAGCCTAAGGCCGAGGGGTGCCCGAGCCTGAAGGCTAGGGGAGCCCTAGCCTTAGGCCAGGGGAGCCAGAGCCTAAGGCCGAGGGGTGCCCGAGCCTGAAGGCTAGGGGAGCCCTAGCCTTAGGCCAGGGGAGCCAGAGCCTAAGGCCGAGGGGTGCCCGAGCCTGAAGGCTAGGGGAGCCCTAGCCTTAGGCCAGGGGAGCCAGAGCCTAAGGCCGAGGGGTGCCCGAGCCTGAAGGCTAGGGGAGCCCTAGCCTTAGGCCAGGGGAGCCAGAGCCTAAGGCCGAGGGGTGCCCGAGCCTGAAGGCTAGGGGAGCCCTAGCCTTAGGCCAGGGGAGCCAGAGCCTAAGGCCGAGGGGTGCCCGAGCCTGAAGGCTAGGGGAGCCCTAGCCTTAGGCCAGGGGAGCCAGAGCCTAAGGCCGAGGGGTGCCCGAGCCTGAAGGCTAGGGGAGCCCTAGCCTTAGGCCAGGGGAGCCAGAGCCTAAGGCCGAGGGGTGCCCGAGCCTGAAGGCTAGGGGAGCCCTAGCCTTAGGCCAGGGGAGCCAGAGCCTAAGGCCGAGGGGTGCCCGAGCCTGAAGGCTAGGGGAGCCCTAGCCTTAGGCCAGGGGAGCCAGAGCCTAAGGCCGAGGGGTGCCCGAGCCTGAAGGCTAGGGGAGCCCTAGCCTTAGGCCAGGGGAGCCAGAGCCTAAGGCCGAGGGGTGCCCGAGCCTGAAGGCTAGGGGAGCCCTAGCCTTAGGCCAGGGGAGCCAGAGCCTAAGGCCGAGGGGTGCCCGAGCCTGAAGGCTAGGGGAGCCCTAGCCTTAGGCCAGGGGAGCCAGAGCCTAAGGCCGAGGGGTGCCCGAGCCTGAAGGCTAGGGGAGCCCTAGCCTTAGGCCAGGGGAGCCAGAGCCTAAGGCCGAGGGGTGCCCGAGCCTGAAGGCTAGGGGAGCCCTAGCCTTAGGCCAGGGGAGCCAGAGCCTAAGGCCGAGGGGTGCCCGAGCCTGAAGGCTAGGGGAGCCCTAGCCTTAGGCCAGGGGAGCCAGAGCCTAAGGCCGAGGGGTGCCCGAGCCTGAAGGCTAGGGGAGCCCTAGCCTTAGGCCAGGGGAGCCAGAGCCTAAGGCCGAGGGGTGCCCGAGCCTGAAGGCTAGGGGAGCCCTAGCCTTAGGCCAGGGGAGCCAGAGCCTAAGGCCGAGGGGTGCCCGAGCCTGAAGGCTAGGGGAGCCCTAGCCTTAGGCCAGGGGAGCCAGAGCCTAAGGCCGAGGGGTGCCCGAGCCTGAAGGCTAGGGGAGCCCTAGCCTTAGGCCAGGGGAGCCAGAGCCTAAGGCCGAGGGGTGCCCGAGCCTGAAGGCTAGGGGAGCCCTAGCCTTAGGCCAGGGGAGCCAGAGCCTAAGGCCGAGGGGTGCCCGAGCCTGAAGGCTAGGGGAGCCCTAGCCTTAGGCCAGGGGAGCCAGAGCCTAAGGCCGAGGGGTGCCCGAGCCTGAAGGCTAGGGGAGCCCTAGCCTTAGGCCAGGGGAGCCAGAGCCTAAGGCCGAGGGGTGCCCGAGCCTGAAGGCTAGGGGAGCCCTAGCCTTAGGCCAGGGGAGCCAGAGCCTAAGGCCGAGGGGTGCCCGAGCCTGAAGGCTAGGGGAGCCCTAGCCTTAGGCCAGGGGAGCCAGAGCCTAAGGCCGAGGGGTGCCCGAGCCTGAAGGCTAGGGGAGCCCTAGCCTTAGGCCAGGGGAGCCAGAGCCTAAGGCCGAGGGGTGCCCGAGCCTGAAGGCTAGGGGAGCCCTAGCCTTAGGCCAGGGGAGCCAGAGCCTAAGGCCGAGGGGTGCCCGAGCCTGAAGGCTAGGGGAGCCCTAGCCTTAGGCCAGGGGAGCCAGAGCCTAAGGCCGAGGGGTGCCCGAGCCTGAAGGCTAGGGGAGCCCTAGCCTTAGGCCAGGGGAGCCAGAGCCTAAGGCCGAGGGGTGCCCGAGCCTGAAGGCTAGGGGAGCCCTAGCCTTAGGCCAGGGGAGCCAGAGCCTAAGGCCGAGGGGTGCCCGAGCCTGAAGGCTAGGGGAGCCCTAGCCTTAGGCCAGGGGAGCCAGAGCCTAAGGCCGAGGGGTGCCCGAGCCTGAAGGCTAGGGGAGCCCTAGCCTTAGGCCAGGGGAGCCAGAGCCTAAGGCCGAGGGGTGCCCGAGCCTGAAGGCTAGGGGAGCCCTAGCCTTAGGCCAGGGGAGCCAGAGCCTAAGGCCGAGGGGTGCCCGAGCCTGAAGGCTAGGGGAGCCCTAGCCTTAGGCCAGGGGAGCCAGAGCCTAAGGCCGAGGGGTGCCCGAGCCTGAAGGCTAGGGGAGCCCTAGCCTTAGGCCAGGGGAGCCAGAGCCTAAGGCCGAGGGGTGCCCGAGCCTGAAGGCTAGGGGAGCCCTAGCCTTAGGCCAGGGGAGCCAGAGCCTAAGGCCGAGGGGTGCCCGAGCCTGAAGGCTAGGGGAGCCCTAGCCTTAGGCCAGGGGAGCCAGAGCCTAAGGCCGAGGGGTGCCCGAGCCTGAAGGCTAGGGGAGCCCTAGCCTTAGGCCAGGGGAGCCAGAGCCTAAGGCCGAGGGGTGCCCGAGCCTGAAGGCTAGGGGAGCCCTAGCCTTAGGCCAGGGGAGCCAGAGCCTAAGGCCGAGGGGTGCCCGAGCCTGAAGGCTAGGGGAGCCCTAGCCTTAGGCCAGGGGAGCCAGAGCCTAAGGCCGAGGGGTGCCCGAGCCTGAAGGCTAGGGGAGCCCTAGCCTTAGGCCAGGGGAGCCAGAGCCTAAGGCCGAGGGGTGCCCGAGCCTGAAGGCTAGGGGAGCCCTAGCCTTAGGCCAGGGGAGCCAGAGCCTAAGGCCGAGGGGTGCCCGAGCCTGAAGGCTAGGGGAGCCCTAGCCTTAGGCCAGGGGAGCCAGAGCCTAAGGCCGAGGGGTGCCCGAGCCTGAAGGCTAGGGGAGCCCTAGCCTTAGGCCAGGGGAGCCAGAGCCTAAGGCCGAGGGGTGCCCGAGCCTGAAGGCTAGGGGAGCCCTAGCCTTAGGCCAGGGGAGCCAGAGCCTAAGGCCGAGGGGTGCCCGAGCCTGAAGGCTAGGGGAGCCCTAGCCTTAGGCCAGGGGAGCCAGAGCCTAAGGCCGAGGGGTGCCCGAGCCTGAAGGCTAGGGGAGCCCTAGCCTTAGGCCAGGGGAGCCAGAGCCTAAGGCCGAGGGGTGCCCGAGCCTGAAGGCTAGGGGAGCCCTAGCCTTAGGCCAGGGGAGCCAGAGCCTAAGGCCGAGGGGTGCCCGAGCCTGAAGGCTAGGGGAGCCCTAGCCTTAGGCCAGGGGAGCCAGAGCCTAAGGCCGAGGGGTGCCCGAGCCTGAAGGCTAGGGGAGCCCTAGCCTTAGGCCAGGGGAGCCAGAGCCTAAGGCCGAGGGGTGCCCGAGCCTGAAGGCTAGGGGAGCCCTAGCCTTAGGCCAGGGGAGCCAGAGCCTAAGGCCGAGGGGTGCCCGAGCCTGAAGGCTAGGGGAGCCCTAGCCTTAGGCCAGGGGAGCCAGAGCCTAAGGCCGAGGGGTGCCCGAGCCTGAAGGCTAGGGGAGCCCTAGCCTTAGGCCAGGGGAGCCAGAGCCTAAGGCCGAGGGGTGCCCGAGCCTGAAGGCTAGGGGAGCCCTAGCCTTAGGCCAGGGGAGCCAGAGCCTAAGGCCGAGGGGTGCCCGAGCCTGAAGGCTAGGGGAGCCCTAGCCTTAGGCCAGGGGAGCCAGAGCCTAAGGCCGAGGGGTGCCCGAGCCTGAAGGCTAGGGGAGCCCTAGCCTTAGGCCAGGGGAGCCAGAGCCTAAGGCCGAGGGGTGCCCGAGCCTGAAGGCTAGGGGAGCCCTAGCCTTAGGCCAGGGGAGCCAGAGCCTAAGGCCGAGGGGTGCCCGAGCCTGAAGGCTAGGGGAGCCCTAGCCTTAGGCCAGGGGAGCCAGAGCCTAAGGCCGAGGGGTGCCCGAGCCTGAAGGCTAGGGGAGCCCTAGCCTTAGGCCAGGGGAGCCAGAGCCTAAGGCCGAGGGGTGCCCGAGCCTGAAGGCTAGGGGAGCCCTAGCCTTAGGCCAGGGGAGCCAGAGCCTAAGGCCGAGGGGTGCCCGAGCCTGAAGGCTAGGGGAGCCCTAGCCTTAGGCCAGGGGAGCCAGAGCCTAAGGCCGAGGGGTGCCCGAGCCTGAAGGCTAGGGGAGCCCTAGCCTTAGGCCAGGGGAGCCAGAGCCTAAGGCCGAGGGGTGCCCGAGCCTGAAGGCTAGGGGAGCCCTAGCCTTAGGCCAGGGGAGCCAGAGCCTAAGGCCGAGGGGTGCCCGAGCCTGAAGGCTAGGGGAGCCCTAGCCTTAGGCCAGGGGAGCCTAAGGCCGAGGGGTGCCCGAGCCTGAAGGCTAGGGGAGCCCTAGCCTTAGGCCAGGGGAGCCTAAGGCCGAGGGGTGCCCGAGCCTGAAGGCTAGGGGAGCCCTAGCCTTAGGCCAGGGGAGCCTAAGGCCGAGGGGTGCCCGAGCCTGAAGGCTAGGGGAGCCCTAGCCTTAGCCCAGGGGAGCCTAAGGCCGAGGGGTGCCCGAGCCTGAAGGCTAGGGGAGCCCTAGCCTTAGGCCAGGGGAGCCTAAGGCCGAGGGGTGCCCGAGCCTGAAGGCTAGGGGAGCCCTAGCCTTAGCCCAGGGGAGCCTAAGGCCGAGGGGTGCGCGAGCCTGAAGGCTAGGGGAGCCCTAGCCTTAGCCCAGGGGAGCCAGAGCCTAAGGCCTAGGGGTGCCCGAGCCTAAAGGCTAGGGGAGCCCTAGCCTTAGCCCAGGGGAGCCTAAGGCCTAGGGGTGCCCGAGCCTGAAGGCTAGGGGAGCCCTAGCCTTAGCCCAGGGGAGCCAGAGCCTAAGACCTAGGGTTGCCCGAGCCTGAAGGCTAGGGGAGCCCTAGCCTTAGCCCAGGGGAGCCTAAGGCCTAGGGTTGCCCGAGCCTGAAGGCTAGGGGAGCCCTAGCCTTAGCCCAGGGGAGCCTAAGGCCTAGGGGTGTCCGAGCCTGAAGGCTAGGGGAGCCCTAGCCTTAGCCCAGGGGAGCCTAAGGCCTAGGGGTGCCCGAGCCTGAAGGCTAGGGGAGCCCTAGCCTTAGCCCAGGGGAGCCAGAGCCTAAGGCCTAGGGGTGCCCGAGCCTGAGGGCTAGGGGAGCCCTAGCCTTAGCCCAGGGGAGCCAGAGCCTAAGGCCTAGGGGTGCCCGAGCCTGAGGGCTAGGGGAGCCCTAGCCTTAGCCCAGGGGAGCCAGAGCCTAAGGCCTAGGGGTGCCCGAGCCTGAGGGCTAGGGGAGCCCTAGCCTTAGCCCAGGGGAGCCAGAGCCTAAGGCCTAGGGGTGCCCGAGCCTGAGGGCTAGGGGAGCCCTAGCCTTAGCCCAGGGGAGCCAGAGCCTAAGGCCTAGGGGTGCCCGAGCCTGAGGGCTAGGGGAGCCCTAGCCTTAGCCCAGGGGAGCCAGAGCCTAAGGCCTAGGGGTGCCCGAGCCTGAGGGCTAGGGGAGCCCTAGCCTTAGCCCAGGGGAGCCAGAGCCTAAGGCCTAGGGGTGCCCGAGCCTGAGGGCTAGGGGAGCCCTAGCCTTAGCCCAGGGGAGCCAGAGCCTAAGGCCTAGGGGTGCCCGAGCCTGAGGGCTAGGGGAGCCCTAGCCTTAGCCCAGGGGAGCCAGAGCCTAAGGCCTAGGGGTGCCCGAGCCTGAGGGCTAGGGGAGCCCTAGCCTTAGCCCAGGGGAGCCAGAGCCTAAGGCCTAGGGGTGCCCGAGCCTGAGGGCTAGGGGAGCCCTAGCCTTAGCCCAGGGGAGCCAGAGCCTAAGGCCTAGGGGTGCCCGAGCCTGAGGGCTAGGGGAGCCCTAGCCTTAGCCCAGGGGAGCCAGAGCCTAAGGCCTAGGGGTGCCCGAGCCTGAGGGCTAGGGGAGCCCTAGCCTTAGCCCAGGGGAGCCAGAGCCTAAGGCCTAGGGGTGCCCGAGCCTGAGGGCTAGGGGAGCCCTAGCCTTAGCCCAGGGGAGCCAGAGCCTAAGGCCTAGGGGTGCCCGAGCCTGAGGGCTAGGGGAGCCCTAGCCTTAGCCCAGGGGAGCCAGAGCCTAAGGCCTAGGGGTGCCCGAGCCTGAGGGCTAGGGGAGCCCTAGCCTTAGCCCAGGGGAGCCAGAGCCTAAGGCCTAGGGGTGCCCGAGCCTGAGGGCTAGGGGAGCCCTAGCCTTAGCCCAGGGGAGCCAGAGCCTAAGGCCTAGGGGTGCCCGAGCCTGAGGGCTAGGGGAGCCCTAGCCTTAGCCCAGGGGAGCCAGAGCCTAAGGCCTAGGGGTGCCCGAGCCTGAGGGCTAGGGGAGCCCTAGCCTTAGCCCAGGGGAGCCAGAGCCTAAGGCCTAGGGGTGCCCGAGCCTGAGGGCTAGGGGAGCCCTAGCCTTAGCCCAGGGGAGCCAGAGCCTAAGGCCTAGGGGTGCCCGAGCCTGAGGGCTAGGGGAGCCCTAGCCTTAGCCCAGGGGAGCCTAAGGCCGAGGGGTGCCCGAGCCTGAAGGCTAGGGGAGCCCTAGCCTTAGCCCAGGGGAGCCTAAGGCCGAGGGGTGCCCGAGCCTGAAGGCTAGGGGAGCCCTAGCCTTAGCCCAGGGGAGCCTAAGGCCGAGGGGTGCGCGAGCCTGAAGGCTAGGGGAGCCCTAGCCTTAGCCCAGGGGAGCCAGAGCCTAAGGCCTAGGGGTGCCCGAGCCTGAAGGCTAGGGGAGCCCTAGCCTTAGGCCAGGGGAGCCAGAGCCTAAGGCCGAGGGGTGCCCGAGCCTGAAGGCTAGGGGAGCCCTAGCCTTAGCCCAGGGGAGCCAGAGCCTAAGGCCGAGGGGTGCCCGAGCCTGAAGGCTAGGGGAGCCCTAGCCTTAGCCCAGGGGAGCCAGAGCCTAAGGCCGAGGGGTGCCCGAGCCTGAAGGCTAGGGGAGCCCTAGCCTTAGCCCAGGGGAGCCTAAGGCCGAGGGGTGCCCGAGCCTGAAGGCTAGGGGAGCCCTAGCCTTAGCCCAGGGGAGCCTAAGGCCGAGGGGTGCCCGAGCCTGAAGGCTAGGGGAGCCCTAGCCTTAGCCCAGGGGAGCCAGAGCCTAAGGCCTAGGGGTGCCCGAGCCTGAAGGCTAGGGGAGCCCTAGCCTTAGCCCAGGGGAGCCAGAGCCTAAGGCCTAGGGGTGCCCGAGCCTGAAGGCTAGGGGAGCCCTAGCCTTAGCCCAGGGGAGCCAGAGCCTAAGGCCTAGGGGTGCCCGAGCCTGAAGGCTAGGGGAGCCCTAGCCTTAGCCCAGGGGAGCCAGAGCCTAAGGCCTAGGGGTGCCCGAGCCTGAGGGCTAGGGGAGCCCTAGCCTTAGCCCAGGGGAGCCTAAGGCCTAGGGGTGCCCGAGCCTGAAGGCTAGGGGAGCCCTAGCCTTAGCCCAGGGGAGCCAGAGCCTAAGGCCTAGGGGTGCCCGAGCCTGAGGGCTAGGGGAGCCCTAGCCTTAGCCCAGGGGAGCCAGAGCCTAAGGCCTAGGGGTGCCCGAGCCTGAGGGCTAGGGGAGCCCTAGCCTTAGCCCAGGGGAGCCAGAGCCTAAGGCCTAGGGGTGCCCGAGCCTGAGGGCTAGGGGAGCCCTAGCCTTAGCCCAGGGGAGCCAGAGCCTAAGGCCTAGGGGTGCCCGAGCCTGAGGGCTAGGGGAGCCCTAGCCTTAGCCCAGGGGAGCCAGAGCCTAAGGCCTAGGGGTGCCCGAGCCTGAGGGCTAGGGGAGCCCTAGCCTTAGCCCAGGGGAGCCAGAGCCTAAGGCCTAGGGGTGCCCGAGCCTGAGGGCTAGGGGAGCCCTAGCCTTAGCCCAGGGGAGCCAGAGCCTAAGGCCTAGGGGTGCCCGAGCCTGAGGGCTAGGGGAGCCCTAGCCTTAGCCCAGGGGAGCCAGAGCCTAAGGCCTAGGGGTGCCCGAGCCTGAGGGCTAGGGGAGCCCTAGCCTTAGCCCAGGGGAGCCAGAGCCTAAGGCCTAGGGGTGCCCGAGCCTGAGGGCTAGGGGAGCCCTAGCCTTAGCCCAGGGGAGCCAGAGCCTAAGGCCTAGGGGTGCCCGAGCCTGAGGGCTAGGGGAGCCCTAGCCTTAGCCCAGGGGAGCCAGAGCCTAAGGCCTAGGGGTGCCCGAGCCTGAGGGCTAGGGGAGCCCTAGCCTTAGCCCAGGGGAGCCAGAGCCTAAGGCCTAGGGGTGCCCGAGCCTGAGGGCTAGGGGAGCCCTAGCCTTAGCCCAGGGGAGCCAGAGCCTAAGGCCTAGGGGTGCCCGAGCCTGAGGGCTAGGGGAGCCCTAGCCTTAGCCCAGGGGAGCCAGAGCCTAAGGCCTAGGGGTGCCCGAGCCTGAGGGCTAGGGGAGCCCTAGCCTTAGCCCAGGGGAGCCAGAGCCTAAGGCCTAGGGGTGCCCGAGCCTGAGGGCTAGGGGAGCCCTAGCCTTAGCCCAGGGGAGCCAGAGCCTAAGGCCTAGGGGTGCCCGAGCCTGAGGGCTAGGGGAGCCCTAGCCTTAGCCCAGGGGAGCCAGAGCCTAAGGCCTAGGGGTGCCCGAGCCTGAGGGCTAGGGGAGCCCTAGCCTTAGCCCAGGGGAGCCAGAGCCTAAGGCCTAGGGGTGCCCGAGCCTGAGGGCTAGGGGAGCCCTAGCCTTAGCCCAGGGGAGCCAGAGCCTAAGGCCTAGGGGTGCCCGAGCCTGAGGGCTAGGGGAGCCCTAGCCTTAGCCCAGGGGAGCCAGAGCCTAAGGCCTAGGGGTGCCCGAGCCTGAGGGCTAGGGGAGCCCTAGCCTTAGCCCAGGGGAGCCAGAGCCTAAGGCCTAGGGGTGCCCGAGCCTGAGGGCTAGGGGAGCCCTAGCCTTAGCCCAGGGGAGCCAGAGCCTAAGGCCTAGGGGTGCCCGAGCCTGAGGGCTAGGGGAGCCCTAGCCTTAGCCCAGGGGAGCCAGAGCCTAAGGCCTAGGGGTGCCCGAGCCTGAGGGCTAGGGGAGCCCTAGCCTTAGCCCAGGGGAGCCAGAGCCTAAGGCCTAGGGGTGCCCGAGCCTGAGGGCTAGGGGAGCCCTAGCCTTAGCCCAGGGGAGCCAGAGCCTAAGGCCTAGGGGTGCCCGAGCCTGAGGGCTAGGGGAGCCCTAGCCTTAGCCCAGGGGAGCCAGAGCCTAAGGCCTAGGGGTGCCCGAGCCTGAGGGCTAGGGGAGCCCTAGCCTTAGCCCAGGGGAGCCAGAGCCTAAGGCCTAGGGGTGCCCGAGCCTGAGGGCTAGGGGAGCCCTAGCCTTAGCCCAGGGGAGCCAGAGCCTAAGGCCTAGGGGTGCCCGAGCCTGAGGGCTAGGGGAGCCCTAGCCTTAGCCCAGGGGAGCCAGAGCCTAAGGCCTAGGGGTGCCCGAGCCTGAGGGCTAGGGGAGCCCTAGCCTTAGCCCAGGGGAGCCAGAGCCTAAGGCCTAGGGGTGCCCGAGCCTGAGGGCTAGGGGAGCCCTAGCCTTAGCCCAGGGGAGCCAGAGCCTAAGGCCTAGGGGTGCCCGAGCCTGAGGGCTAGGGGAGCCCTAGCCTTAGCCCAGGGGAGCCAGAGCCTAAGGCCTAGGGGTGCCCGAGCCTGAGGGCTAGGGGAGCCCTAGCCTTAGCCCAGGGGAGCCAGAGCCTAAGGCCTAGGGGTGCCCGAGCCTGAGGGCTAGGGGAGCCCTAGCCTTAGCCCAGGGGAGCCAGAGCCTAAGGCCTAGGGGTGCCCGAGCCTGAGGGCTAGGGGAGCCCTAGCCTTAGCCCAGGGGAGCCAGAGCCTAAGGCCTAGGGGTGCCCGAGCCTGAGGGCTAGGGGAGCCCTAGCCTTAGCCCAGGGGAGCCAGAGCCTAAGGCCTAGGGGTGCCCGAGCCTGAGGGCTAGGGGAGCCCTAGCCTTAGCCCAGGGGAGCCAGAGCCTAAGGCCTAGGGGTGCCCGAGCCTGAGGGCTAGGGGAGCCCTAGCCTTAGCCCAGGGGAGCCAGAGCCTAAGGCCTAGGGGTGCCCGAGCCTGAGGGCTAGGGGAGCCCTAGCCTTAGCCCAGGGGAGCCAGAGCCTAAGGCCTAGGGGTGCCCGAGCCTGAGGGCTAGGGGAGCCCTAGCCTTAGCCCAGGGGAGCCAGAGCCTAAGGCCTAGGGGTGCCCGAGCCTGAGGGCTAGGGGAGCCCTAGCCTTAGCCCAGGGGAGCCAGAGCCTAAGGCCTAGGGGTGCCCGAGCCTGAGGGCTAGGGGAGCCCTAGCCTTAGCCCAGGGGAGCCAGAGCCTAAGGCCTAGGGGTGCCCGAGCCTGAGGGCTAGGGGAGCCCTAGCCTTAGCCCAGGGGAGCCAGAGCCTAAGGCCTAGGGGTGCCCGAGCCTGAGGGCTAGGGGAGCCCTAGCCTTAGCCCAGGGGAGCCAGAGCCTAAGGCCTAGGGGTGCCCGAGCCTGAGGGCTAGGGGAGCCCTAGCCTTAGCCCAGGGGAGCCAGAGCCTAAGGCCTAGGGGTGCCCGAGCCTGAGGGCTAGGGGAGCCCTAGCCTTAGCCCAGGGGAGCCAGAGCCTAAGGCCTAGGGGTGCCCGAGCCTGAGGGCTAGGGGAGCCCTAGCCTTAGCCCAGGGGAGCCAGAGCCTAAGGCCTAGGGGTGCCCGAGCCTGAGGGCTAGGGGAGCCCTAGCCTTAGCCCAGGGGAGCCAGAGCCTAAGGCCTAGGGGTGCCCGAGCCTGAGGGCTAGGGGAGCCCTAGCCTTAGCCCAGGGGAGCCAGAGCCTAAGGCCTAGGGGTGCCCGAGCCTGAGGGCTAGGGGAGCCCTAGCCTTAGCCCAGGGGAGCCAGAGCCTAAGGCCTAGGGGTGCCCGAGCCTGAGGGCTAGGGGAGCCCTAGCCTTAGCCCAGGGGAGCCAGAGCCTAAGGCCTAGGGGTGCCCGAGCCTGAGGGCTAGGGGAGCCCTAGCCTTAGCCCAGGGGAGCCAGAGCCTAAGGCCTAGGGGTGCCCGAGCCTGAGGGCTAGGGGAGCCCTAGCCTTAGCCCAGGGGAGCCAGAGCCTAAGGCCTAGGGGTGCCCGAGCCTGAGGGCTAGGGGAGCCCTAGCCTTAGCCCAGGGGAGCCAGAGCCTAAGGCCTAGGGGTGCCCGAGCCTGAGGGCTAGGGGAGCCCTAGCCTTAGCCCAGGGGAGCCAGAGCCTAAGGCCTAGGGGTGCCCGAGCCTGAGGGCTAGGGGAGCCCTAGCCTTAGCCCAGGGGAGCCAGAGCCTAAGGCCTAGGGGTGCCCGAGCCTGAGGGCTAGGGGAGCCCTAGCCTTAGCCCAGGGGAGCCAGAGCCTAAGGCCTAGGGGTGCCCGAGCCTGAGGGCTAGGGGAGCCCTAGCCTTAGCCCAGGGGAGCCAGAGCCTAAGGCCTAGGGGTGCCCGAGCCTGAGGGCTAGGGGAGCCCTAGCCTTAGCCCAGGGGAGCCAGAGCCTAAGGCCTAGGGGTGCCCGAGCCTGAGGGCTAGGGGAGCCCTAGCCTTAGCCCAGGGGAGCCAGAGCCTAAGGCCTAGGGGTGCCCGAGCCTGAGGGCTAGGGGAGCCCTAGCCTTAGCCCAGGGGAGCCAGAGCCTAAGGCCTAGGGGTGCCCGAGCCTGAGGGCTAGGGGAGCCCTAGCCTTAGCCCAGGGGAGCCAGAGCCTAAGGCCTAGGGGTGCCCGAGCCTGAGGGCTAGGGGAGCCCTAGCCTTAGCCCAGGGGAGCCAGAGCCTAAGGCCTAGGGGTGCCCGAGCCTGAGGGCTAGGGGAGCCCTAGCCTTAGCCCAGGGGAGCCAGAGCCTAAGGCCTAGGGGTGCCCGAGCCTGAGGGCTAGGGGAGCCCTAGCCTTAGCCCAGGGGAGCCAGAGCCTAAGGCCTAGGGGTGCCCGAGCCTGAGGGCTAGGGGAGCCCTAGCCTTAGCCCAGGGGAGCCAGAGCCTAAGGCCTAGGGGTGCCCGAGCCTGAGGGCTAGGGGAGCCCTAGCCTTAGCCCAGGGGAGCCAGAGCCTAAGGCCTAGGGGTGCCCGAGCCTGAGGGCTAGGGGAGCCCTAGCCTTAGCCCAGGGGAGCCAGAGCCTAAGGCCTAGGGGTGCCCGAGCCTGAGGGCTAGGGGAGCCCTAGCCTTAGCCCAGGGGAGCCAGAGCCTAAGGCCTAGGGGTGCCCGAGCCTGAGGGCTAGGGGAGCCCTAGCCTTAGCCCAGGGGAGCCAGAGCCTAAGGCCTAGGGGTGCCCGAGCCTGAGGGCTAGGGGAGCCCTAGCCTTAGCCCAGGGGAGCCAGAGCCTAAGGCCTAGGGGTGCCCGAGCCTGAGGGCTAGGGGAGCCCTAGCCTTAGCCCAGGGGAGCCAGAGCCTAAGGCCTAGGGGTGCCCGAGCCTGAGGGCTAGGGGAGCCCTAGCCTTAGCCCAGGGGAGCCAGAGCCTAAGGCCTAGGGGTGCCCGAGCCTGAGGGCTAGGGGAGCCCTAGCCTTAGCCCAGGGGAGCCAGAGCCTAAGGCCTAGGGGTGCCCGAGCCTGAGGGCTAGGGGAGCCCTAGCCTTAGCCCAGGGGAGCCAGAGCCTAAGGCCTAGGGGTGCCCGAGCCTGAGGGCTAGGGGAGCCCTAGCCTTAGCCCAGGGGAGCCAGAGCCTAAGGCCTAGGGGTGCCCGAGCCTGAGGGCTAGGGGAGCCCTAGCCTTAGCCCAGGGGAGCCAGAGCCTAAGGCCTAGGGGTGCCCGAGCCTGAGGGCTAGGGGAGCCCTAGCCTTAGCCCAGGGGAGCCAGAGCCTAAGGCCTAGGGGTGCCCGAGCCTGAGGGCTAGGGGAGCCCTAGCCTTAGCCCAGGGGAGCCAGAGCCTAAGGCCTAGGGGTGCCCGAGCCTGAGGGCTAGGGGAGCCCTAGCCTTAGCCCAGGGGAGCCAGAGCCTAAGGCCTAGGGGTGCCCGAGCCTGAGGGCTAGGGGAGCCCTAGCCTTAGCCCAGGGGAGCCAGAGCCTAAGGCCTAGGGGTGCCCGAGCCTGAGGGCTAGGGGAGCCCTAGCCTTAGCCCAGGGGAGCCAGAGCCTAAGGCCTAGGGGTGCCCGAGCCTGAGGGCTAGGGGAGCCCTAGCCTTAGCCCAGGGGAGCCAGAGCCTAAGGCCTAGGGGTGCCCGAGCCTGAGGGCTAGGGGAGCCCTAGCCTTAGCCCAGGGGAGCCAGAGCCTAAGGCCTAGGGGTGCCCGAGCCTGAGGGCTAGGGGAGCCCTAGCCTTAGCCCAGGGGAGCCAGAGCCTAAGGCCTAGGGGTGCCCGAGCCTGAGGGCTAGGGGAGCCCTAGCCTTAGCCCAGGGGAGCCAGAGCCTAAGGCCTAGGGGTGCCCGAGCCTGAGGGCTAGGGGAGCCCTAGCCTTAGCCCAGGGGAGCCAGAGCCTAAGGCCTAGGGGTGCCCGAGCCTGAGGGCTAGGGGAGCCCTAGCCTTAGCCCAGGGGAGCCAGAGCCTAAGGCCTAGGGGTGCCCGAGCCTGAGGGCTAGGGGAGCCCTAGCCTTAGCCCAGGGGAGCCAGAGCCTAAGGCCTAGGGGTGCCCGAGCCTGAGGGCTAGGGGAGCCCTAGCCTTAGCCCAGGGGAGCCAGAGCCTAAGGCCTAGGGGTGCCCGAGCCTGAGGGCTAGGGGAGCCCTAGCCTTAGCCCAGGGGAGCCAGAGCTAAGGCCTAGGGGTGCCCGAGCCTGAGGGCTAGGGGAGCCCTAGCCTTAGCCCAGGGGAGCCAGAGCCTAAGGCCTAGGGGTGCCCGAGCCTGAGGGCTAGGGGAGCCCTAGCCTTAGCCCAGGGGAGCCAGAGCCTAAGGCCTAGGGGTGCCCGAGCCTGAGGGCTAGGGGAGCCCTAGCCTTAGCCCAGGGGAGCCAGAGCCTAAGGCCTAGGGGTGCCCGAGCCTGAGGGCTAGGGGAGCCCTAGCCTTAGCCCAGGGGAGCCAGAGCCTAAGGCCTAGGGGTGCCCGAGCCTGAGGGCTAGGGGAGCCCTAGCCTTAGCCCAGGGGAGCCAGAGCCTAAGGCCTAGGGGTGCCCGAGCCTGAGGGCTAGGGGAGCCCTAGCCTTAGCCCAGGGGAGCCAGAGCCTAAGGCCTAGGGGTGCCCGAGCCTGAGGGCTAGGGGAGCCCTAGCCTTAGCCCAGGGGAGCCAGAGCCTAAGGCCTAGGGGTGCCCGAGCCTGAGGGCTAGGGGAGCCCTAGCCTTAGCCCAGGGGAGCCAGAGCCTAAGGCCTAGGGGTGCCCGAGCCTGAGGGCTAGGGGAGCCCTAGCCTTAGCCCAGGGGAGCCAGAGCCTAAGGCCTAGGGGTGCCCGAGCCTGAGGGCTAGGGGAGCCCTAGCCTTAGCCCAGGGGAGCCAGAGCCTAAGGCCTAGGGGTGCCCGAGCCTGAGGGCTAGGGGAGCCCTAGCCTTAGCCCAGGGGAGCCAGAGCCTAAGGCCTAGGGGTGCCCGAGCCTGAGGGCTAGGGGAGCCCTAGCCTTAGCCCAGGGGAGCCAGAGCCTAAGGCCTAGGGGTGCCCGAGCCTGAGGGCTAGGGGAGCCCTAGCCTTAGCCCAGGGGAGCCAGAGCCTAAGGCCTAGGGGTGCCCGAGCCTGAGGGCTAGGGGAGCCCTAGCCTTAGCCCAGGGGAGCCAGAGCCTAAGGCCTAGGGGTGCCCGAGCCTGAGGGCTAGGGGAGCCCTAGCCTTAGCCCAGGGGAGCCAGAGCCTAAGGCCTAGGGGTGCCCGAGCCTGAGGGCTAGGGGAGCCCTAGCCTTAGCCCAGGGGAGCCAGAGCCTAAGGCCTAGGGGTGCCCGAGCCTGAGGGCTAGGGGAGCCCTAGCCTTAGCCCAGGGGAGCCAGAGCCTAAGGCCTAGGGGTGCCCGAGCCTGAGGGCTAGGGGAGCCCTAGCCTTAGCCCAGGGGAGCCAGAGCCTAAGGCCTAGGGGTGCCCGAGCCTGAGGGCTAGGGGAGCCCTAGCCTTAGCCCAGGGGAGCCAGAGCCTAAGGCCTAGGGGTGCCCGAGCCTGAGGGCTAGGGGAGCCCTAGCCTTAGCCCAGGGGAGCCAGAGCCTAAGGCCTAGGGGTGCCCGAGCCTGAGGGCTAGGGGAGCCCTAGCCTTAGCCCAGGGGAGCCAGAGCCTAAGGCCTAGGGGTGCCCGAGCCTGAGGGCTAGGGGAGCCCTAGCCTTAGCCCAGGGGAGCCAGAGCCTAAGGCCTAGGGGTGCCCGAGCCTGAGGGCTAGGGGAGCCCTAGCCTTAGCCCAGGGGAGCCAGAGCCTAAGGCCTAGGGGTGCCCGAGCCTGAGGGCTAGGGGAGCCCTAGCCTTAGCCCAGGGGAGCCAGAGCCTAAGGCCTAGGGGTGCCCGAGCCTGAGGGCTAGGGGAGCCCTAGCCTTAGCCCAGGGGAGCCAGAGCCTAAGGCCTAGGGGTGCCCGAGCCTGAGGGCTAGGGGAGCCCTAGCCTTAGCCCAGGGGAGCCAGAGCCTAAGGCCTAGGGGTGCCCGAGCCTGAGGGCTAGGGGAGCCCTAGCCTTAGCCCAGGGGAGCCAGAGCCTAAGGCCTAGGGGTGCCCGAGCCTGAGGGCTAGGGGAGCCCTAGCCTTAGCCCAGGGGAGCCAGAGCCTAAGGCCTAGGGGTGCCCGAGCCTGAGGGCTAGGGGAGCCCTAGCCTTAGCCCAGGGGAGCCAGAGCCTAAGGCCTAGGGGTGCCCGAGCCTGAGGGCTAGGGGAGCCCTAGCCTTAGCCCAGGGGAGCCAGAGCCTAAGGCCTAGGGGTGCCCGAGCCTGAGGGCTAGGGGAGCCCTAGCCTTAGCCCAGGGGAGCCAGAGCCTAAGGCCTAGGGGTGCCCGAGCCTGAGGGCTAGGGGAGCCCTAGCCTTAGCCCAGGGGAGCCAGAGCCTAAGGCCTAGGGGTGCCCGAGCCTGAGGGCTAGGGGAGCCCTAGCCTTAGCCCAGGGGAGCCAGAGCCTAAGGCCTAGGGGTGCCCGAGCCTGAGGGCTAGGGGAGCCCTAGCCTTAGCCCAGGGGAGCCAGAGCCTAAGGCCTAGGGGTGCCCGAGCCTGAGGGCTAGGGGAGCCCTAGCCTTAGCCCAGGGGAGCCAGAGGCCTAAGGCCTAGGGGTGCCCGAGCCTGAGGGCTAGGGGAGCCCTAGCCTTAGCCCAGGGGAGCCAGAGCCTAAGGCCTAGGGGTGCCCGAGCCTGAGGGCTAGGGGAGCCCTAGCCTTAGCCCAGGGAGCCAGAGCCTAAGGCCTAGGGGTGCCCGAGCCTGAGGCTAGGGGAGCCCTAGCCTTAGCCCAGGGGAGCCAGAGCCTAAGGCCTAGGGGTGCCCGAGCCTGAGGGCTAGGGAGCCCTAGCCTTAGCCCAGGGGAGCCAGAGCCTAAGGCCTAGGGGTGCCCGAGCCTGAGGGCTAGGGGAGCCCTAGCCTTAGCCCAGGGGAGCCAGAGCCTAAGGCTAGGGGTGCCCGAGCCTGAGGGCTAGGGGAGCCCTAGCCTTAGCCCAGGGAGCCAGAGCCTAAGGCCTAGGGGTGCCCGAGCCTGAGGGCTAGGGGAGCCCTAGCCTTAGCCCAGGGGAGCCAGAGCCTAAGGCCTAGGGGTGCCCGAGCCTGAGGGCTAGGGGAGCCCTAGCCTTAGCCCAGGGGAGCCAGAGCCTAAGGCCTAGGGGTGCCCGAGCCTGAGGGCTAGGGGAGCCCTAGCCTTAGCCCAGGGGAGCCAGAGCCTAAGGCCTAGGGGTGCCCGAGCCTGAGGGCTAGGGGAGCCCTAGCCTTAGCCCAGGGGAGCCAGAGCCTAAGGCCTAGGGGTGCCCGAGCCTGAGGGCTAGGGGAGCCCTAGCCTTAGCCCAGGGGAGCCAGAGCCTAAGGCCTAGGGGTGCCCGAGCCTGAGGGCTAGGGGAGCCCTAGCCTTAGCCCAGGGGAGCCAGAGCCTAAGGCCTAGGGGTGCCCGAGCCTGAGGGCTAGGGGAGCCCTAGCCTTAGCCCAGGGAGCCAGAGCCTAAGGCCTAGGGGTGCCCGAGCCTGAGGGCTAGGGGAGCCCTAGCCTTAGCCCAGGGAGCCAGAGCCTAAGGCCTAGGGGTGCCCGAGCCTGAGGCTAGGGGAGCCCTAGCCTTAGCCCAGGGGAGCCAGAGCCTAAGGCCTAGGGGTGCCCGAGCCTGAGGGCTAGGGGAGCCCTAGCCTTAGCCCAGGGGAGCCAGAGCCTAAGGCCTAGGGGTGCCCGAGCCTGAGGGCTAGGGGAGCCCTAGCCTTAGCCCAGGGGAGCCAGAGCCTAAGGCCTAGGGGTGCCCGAGCCTGAGGGCTAGGGGAGCCCTAGCCTTAGCCCAGGGGAGCAGAGCCTAAGGCCTAGGGGTGCCCGAGCCTGAGGGCTAGGGGAGCCCTAGCCTTAGCCCAGGGGAGCCAGAGCCTAAGGCCTGGGGTGCCCGAGCCTGAGGGCTAGGGGAGCCCTAGCCTTAGCCCAGGGGAGCCAGAGCCTAAGGCCTAGGGGTGCCCGAGCCTGAGGGCTAGGGGAGCCCTAGCCTTAGCCCAGGGGAGCCAGAGCCTAAGGCCTAGGGGTGCCCGAGCCTGAGGGCTAGGGGAGCCCTAGCCTTAGCCCAGGGGAGCCAGAGCCTAAGGCCTAGGGGTGCCCGAGCCTGAGGGCTAGGGGAGCCCTAGCCTTAGCCCAGGGGAGCCAGAGCCTAAGGCCTAGGGGTGCCCGAGCCTGAGGGCTAGGGGAGCCCTAGCCTTAGCCCAGGGGAGCCAGAGCCTAAGGCCTAGGGGTGCCCGAGCCTGAGGGCTAGGGGAGCCCTAGCCTTAGCCCAGGGGAGCCAGAGCCTAAGGCCTAGGGGTGCCCGAGCCTGAGGGCTAGGGGAGCCCTAGCCTTAGCCCAGGGGAGCCAGAGCCTAAGGCCTAGGGGTGCCCGAGCCTGAGGGCTAGGGGAGCCCTAGCCTTAGCCCAGGGGAGCCAGAGCCTAAGCCTAGGGTGCCCGAGCCTGAGGGCTAGGGGAGCCCTAGCCTTAGCCCAGGGGAGCCAGAGCCTAAGGCCTCAGGGGTGCCCGAGCCTGAGGGCTAGGGGAGCCCTAGCCTTAGCCCAGGGGAGCCAGAGCCTAAGGCCTAGGGGTGCCCGAGCCTGAGGGCTAGGGGAGCCCTAGCCTTAGCCCAGGGGAGCCAGAGCCTAAGGCCTAGGGGTGCCCGAGCCTGAGGGCTAGGGGAGCCCTAGCCTTAGCCCAGGGGAGCCAGAGCCTAAGGCCTAGGGGTGCCCGAGCCTGAGGGCTAGGGGAGCCCTAGCCTTAGCCCAGGGGAGCCAGAGCCTAAGGCTAGGGGTGCCCGAGCCTGAGGGCTAGGGGAGCCCTAGCCTTAGCCCAGGGGCAGCCAGAGCCTAAGCCTAGGGGTGCCCGAGCCTGAGGGCTAGGGGAGCCCTAGCCTTAGCCCAGGGGAGCCAGAGCCTAAGGCCTAGGGGTGCCCGAGCCTGAGGGCTAGGGGAGCCCTAGCCTTAGCCCAGGGGAGCCAGAGCCTAAGGCCTAGGGGTGCCCGAGCCTGAGGGCTAGGGGAGCCCTAGCCTTAGCCCAGGGGAGCCAGAGCCTAAGGCCTAGGGGTGCCCGAGCCTGAGGGCTAGGGGAGCCCTAGCCTTAGCCCAGGGGAGCCAGAGCCTAAGGCCTAGGGGTGCCCGAGCCTGAGGGCTAGGGGAGCCCTAGCCTTAGCCCAGGGGAGCCAGAGGCCTAAGGCCTAGGGGTGCCCGAGCCTGAGGCTAGGGGAGCCCTAGCCTTAGCCCAGGGGAGCCAGAGCCTAAGGCCTAGGGTGCCCGAGCCTGAGGGCTAGGGGAGGCCCTAGCCTTAGCCCAGGGGAGCCAGAGCCTAAGGCCTAGGGGTGCCCGAGCCTGAGGGCTAGGGGAGCCCTAGCCTTAGCCCAGGGGAGCCAGAGCCTAAGGCCTAGGGGTGCCCGAGCCTGAGGGCTAGGGGAGCCCTAGCCTTAGCCCAGGGAGCCAGAGCCTAAGGCCTAGGGGTGCCCGAGCCTGAGGCTAGGGGAGCCCTAGCCTTAGCCCAGGGAGCCAGAGCCTAAGGCCTAGGGGTGCCCGAGCCTGAGGGCTAGGGAGCCCTAGCCTTAGCCCAGGGGAGCCAGAGCCTAAGGCCTAGGGGTGCCCGAGCCTGAGGGCTAGGGGAGCCCTAGCCTTAGCCCAGGGAGCCAGAGCCTAAGGCCTAGGGGTGCCCGAGCCTGAGGGCTAGGGGAGCCCTAGCCTTAGCCCAGGGGAGCCAGAGCCTAAGGCCTAGGGGTGCCCGAGCCTGAGGGCTAGGGGAGCCCTGCCTTAGCCCAGGGGAGCCAGAGCCTAAGGCCTAGGGGTGCCCGAGCCTGAGGGCTAGGGGAGCCCTAGCCTTAGCCCAGGGAGCCAGAGCCTAAGGCCTAGGGGTGCCCGAGCCTGAGGGCTAGGGGAGCCCTAGCCT